>NW_028227270.1:102680638-102705638 GCF_978045245.1 Mus caroli | reverse complement strand
TGGAAATTCTCCCCAGATGTTCACATAACTTAATCTCTCCTTCAGTCACAAATTTGTTGTTCCCATATAAAATAAGTTAGCATAACTTACACCCATCACTCTTTGAGTCTTTATTTTTTTTAAGCCCTGTGCCTGCTCCTCCCCCATTCTTCTCTTTTTCACTGAAAGTTAGCTCCGTCATTTGTCTTTCACTTTTGCATACAGTTTCCATTTTTACTGTAACTTCAAAAACATACCCTGAATACTACTTGAATGAATGAGTAAATGAATGGATGGATGGATGCTGCTTACCTAAGACAAGATACTATCAAGATTCTTTTCTTAGGATGGGCATGGGCTACATGGCTGTAATTCCAGTACTTGGGAGGGTCAGGAGTTCAAGTCATCCTTGCCCAAGTTTGAGGTCAGCCTGAGCTACATAAAATTGTCTCAAAGAATAAAATAAAATAAAATATAAAATAAAATAAAATAAAATATTGAAATGCAAAAAGTAACCATCTTTTTAGTAGGGAATCCAAACTTCCAATGAGCCTCTCTGCCTGTGCAGCGCTGCATTGTCTCCTATAGCAGCCATAAGTTACTGACATCTTTCGGCACTGCAAATGGACAGGTGTAATTGAGACGTGCTATCAGTAAAAGTAACATGAAGACTCCAAATAATGTATAGGAACAAAAAGGAGAGTGTATAAAATAACTCACGAGAGTTTTAACGGAGGCTGGAGAGATGGCTCCATAGGAAGAGCATTTGTGGTTCCTTGCAGAAGACCTAGGTTCGATTCCCAGCTCCTTCACAGTTTCTTACATCTGTCGGTAAGATTTCATAGGAACCACGAATGCATGTGGTGCACAAGGTTAGATGCAGACAAAACACTAATATGTGTAGAATAAAATAAATAAATCCAAAATGTTTTAAAAGAAGCTAAGGTTTTAATCCCAGAAGTAATTTAGTTTTTATGTTGAAATAGTATTTTATGTATGAGTCTAAATAGCATATGAATTTACTTTATCCTATTTCTTCTTTACTTTTATAGTGTTACTATGAATTTAATTTATCCCATTTCTTTTTACTTGTATAGTATTAATACTAGAAAACTTAAAGTTGCTCATGTGGTTTGATTGGGCAGTGAATAGTGATTATTTGAAGCACATTTCATCTCTTCTTCAGGCCACTGGATCAGCAAATTACCCTACTTAGCCTCAAAAACAATATATACATGCAGATAAGCGTATTGTTGCTACAGATTATAAATACTTACGTATACCTTTGCATTTATTTAATAAAAATCCTACATTCATTTAGTCCTGTCTTTCTTACATGCAGTAGTAGTGTAGAGTAGCTCTGAAGCACCCCCAGGAGAAAATGCAGGCTATCTTTGAACTGGTGACTAGAATATGGTTAGGAAAATCTTGAGCCAGATCTAATCATTCTTACTTCAAAGTCTACACCATGTATGGAAAAAAAAAAATCCTTGAAGTTCAGTGCAGCTCACAGTCTTTTCTAGACATAGGAAAGAAGTTGACAGTATGTAGTTAACTAGCATAGACTGAGTGGACAGCTTGCTCACTGAGTGAGTGCTCATGGACAAATAACACCAGCATTAGATTCTGTGCAACCCAAAGCCATATCTACCCATTTCTAGATCCATAGCTTAAATGTATTGGCACCTCCCGACAACTGGGCTCTCATTGAAGGTTGCCTATCCTCTACATGGTGGTTTTTATTCAAATCAAATTCCTCCTGTTTGTGAGTCCCAAAGGATACAGGATGTGCCCCTGCTTTGCTTTTGCATAACCCTGACTCCTTTGGCTGTGAGATGGTGTGCACAAATGCCCAAGTTACTGAGAGACCTTGTACTTTAGCCAGTGAATTGTCATAACAATGAAGGCTAGTCTCCACATTCATATGAAGATGTGTGCCTTTGCTGTCTCGCTGTAAGAGCTGATAATGAGCCACAATGGAGTGGAAGCTGTCACTTTGCATTGAATCAGAGCAACCTGAACAATGTAAAGAAATTAAAAGCTCCTGGTAGCAGAGGATACCTTTTCAGTCATCAGCTGTGGGAGGGACAGGCACCATTCAGGAGGCTAGGACCAGGGATGCTTTGGTCCTCAGGGGATTTCTTGCTAATGCTGCTTTATGCCCTACTTCTTTTTAATGTACACCAAGAACAAATGAATTGGTTTTTTTGTTTGTTTTTTTTTGTTTTGTTTTGTTTTTTGTTATTATTTAGGCCCAGATACCGTGGATGGAGAAGGATTAAAAAAAGCTAGAGTTGATTGAGGGAGGAGACTCATCAGAAAGAAGACTTAGTGCATTAATCTAGTCACCAAGAGAAAGCAGGAACAAATGTGTATGCAAAAGCATATTTGTCCCTTAATGTGAGAAAACTATAATGAATATAAAAATGTAATTTCTTTACCCCTGTCTTTCTTCTCTCTCTCTTCCCTCCTTCCCTCCCTCCTTCCCACTCTCTCAGGCCTACTGAAAATGAATGAGACTAGCAAATCCAAGACTGATTCTTATTTCTTATTTCAGGCTCAGAAATATGAAAAAATGTAATATATTTTTTAACAGAAAGTCTCAGAATATATGCTTCAATCTTGGAGTTTCAAAAAAAGGCAGCGAATCAGGCAGAAGGACAGAAGGTTACAGATTAGTACTGGTCATTGCTCAAAGAGTATGGGTTATAAATAATAAAGGAGGAAAGGGTGAAGGACACTAAAATATAACTGGGACCCACAATGGAATAATCAAAGCAGAGAATCTAATTTCAGCTTTAAAATACCAGCCAGCATTGACTTCCTACTATGGGAATCATCCTGCTCACACTGCCAGAGATAAATGCATGCCTCCTTCACATAAGCATGGTTTCAAGTTTCAAGATGCATAGAGGCTAGTGTGTGACTTCATACCTAACAGTGTGGTGGGTTTTTTCATTGGTAAAAAGAATAGTAATTCTTCTATCATTGATTAAGAAGTATGGGTAAGATTACTATAGGTGTTTTTATGTCAAAACTCAGGATCCATAATTTTGTATAAGAACATAACACATGGAAATGTTAGCAAGCGTCTACCATTAAAAGACACATATGTGCTTGCATTATTTTGGCCCAGTTTTTTTTCAGGTTATATATAAGGGACACAGACTTTGCATTCTGTCATATACAAACAACACACACAATGTCAACATAAAGAAAAGTATAGCCTAATGGAAATTCTTAAGAGCTTCATGCCCTCCCTAACTGTCTCAAGCAAAGCATGAACAAATTCAGGTTCAGAAGCACACTGTTTCAGAGACAGGTACACATGCAAGATACTCTCTTCTTCAGGATGTCTAAGTCACATGGTTCTATATGCCAAAAGCGCATGGTTGTTCTGCCTATGCCAGTGGGTTCTAGTTTTGTGGTTGTGACTGTAGGTTATGTCTAACCTGCTGCTGTGAAATAACACTCAGTGTGAGGCCTTAGCAGTGTAAGAGTGCCAGAAGGAAGAGACTGTCTGAGGAATGAAACCCTGAAATATGTCTAAGGTGTCATGATTATCATCTCAGTGACCATAACTATAATAAAAATAGCAAGAATGTGCATTGTCTTGAAAGCAGCTCTTGTTTATTTCAAAATATAGCTGGCTGTTTTATAAGAGAACAGTTGCTGAACTCTTTTGCACGGTACAATTTAACGTCAGAAAGACAAGTGTAAGTTTTATGGCAAGATGAATTTTACAATAAAATAATTAGGAATTGAAATAGTCCTTTCTACTGTCTTTGTCCTCTAAAGTACTCAAAAGAAAACCTTTTAGAGGTTTTACGTCATTAATTTGTCCTGGCCTACCATAAGTAAGCCGACAGTAGAGCATACTCTCAACCAGGGTATTAAAGCAAATGGAGGTGCAGGCTGAAGAGCTGTTGGTGTGCACGCATGCATTTATATACCCTCTATAGAAATATGTTTCAAAACTAGTTACTTGATTTTTCTTCTTGACATACGTAAGGCTGTTGAAATGTCAGTGTGTAGAACTGTAAATAAAAGAATAAAAATACGACAAAGGTCATGACGATCAAGGAAAGCTAAAAATTCCTTCTCCAGGAACTTGAGTTACCATTGCTCAAAAGGCTAGTATGGCAAGAACAGAGAGGTGCTGAGAATAAGCAAGAGGTGATAGAAGCAGCCTTGTTTTTGAAATCTTGACTGAGCCATAGAGGACAGTAGCTGAAGCCCCTGTATTAGCAGACAGTGGATTCTCCAAAGTCTAAAGAGAGAACTGCACACTGGAAAGCACAGCCGAAGGACCAGTAAAGTCACTGTTTTCTAAAGAACCCAGACAAACAAATGCTCCATTTTTTTTAACCACCCATTTCTGTACCCATGACGCTGTGATTAGCTGAGATCTAGGTTTTATATTCATAGCTCTCTAAGGAAACAACTAATTTCCCTACAGGTTAAGAAACACGTATTCATTCCACACAGAGTAAAATGATTAAGACAGAGACAAACTTGACACATATTACTGCCTAATAAAAGATTGGCTTTGGAGGCCAATATAATTCCTTTCTATCACTTAAGCACTGATTGAGTACCTACTAGGTTTGTTACCATCATGACAGTTAATTTCTGCATCAGCTTTAATCAGCTCAATAAATACGTATGTACAGGGAACTGACATTCAGAGAAGTTAAGTGATTTGCTTAAATCATACAGGTCCAGCTGAAGGAATGAGTATCTAAAGGGCATATTAGTTTGGCTTTCAGTTGACCCATAATCATCAGGAAGATTAAGATAAAAGCAGTCAACTGAGCACTACGGAAGGAAATATCCCTGCTTCCTAAGTCCCTTCTTTCTGGAAATTGCATACATCAGCAAGCTCTCTTTAAAGGTGGTTTTGTATTGATGATGGCTTCTGTGAGGTGACCTGGCTGTGCCAGAGCATATGCTCTGCCCACTCCAGCACATTGTTCTCTGCACTATGTCTCTGTCCTCATGTGTGCATCATGTAAACACAGATCAATCATGCAGCACATAGTTGAGGACCACTCATACCTTGAAGGTTGCAGCACAGCTTCAAGAGGTGCTGAACTTTGTGGGAAATATGAAGACACATCTCATAAGACAGCTCTTTGTCAAAAGACTTCACTGTTGGGGGTAAGACTATACTACAGTGAGTTATGAATATGAAAGTGACTCAGATCCCTCTCTTGTACACACCAGCAGTAACCACATACTAGCTGTTTGTTACACATGCGTATCTGCTTTAACTGATTTTCCTCCTGGGTAGATATGCACACCCCTGAGCAAAGATAGGCCAACACAATGCAGGCATTGCAAGAGAAAACAGTAAATGTATCATGTGCTTATTATGAAGTAATGAATAGGGAAGAATAGCAAGTATGCGTTTTGTGCGAAAACTATTGACAGATCTTTTCTAGCCCGATGGGAAAATCATTTGTAAACTGTTAGGCTTTAATGTGCCACTTAGCAAAGAGTTCTCTGCTGACAGAAAATCCTAGATAACAGAAAGTGCAAAGTAAAAGTCAACACGGGAGCGGGTGTGGACTTGGTCTTTCATATGGCCTGGGGAAAGCATGTTACCATGGGTGGCCGGAAGACACATAACAGGTGTGGAGATGGTTCATGAAGAATTGGCAGCTTGCCAGGGTCACAGCTTGGCAATGGTGCAACTGAGGTGCAAAGCTGGGGCGAGGGCATGCCTAGGCCATCATTTTAATAAACATCCTTTGACTTTCCAACCTTTCTACTAACAGTGGTCCCCTTTCCTCCTTCCTTCCCTCCCTTCCCCCCACCTTTCCTTTCTTTCAGCAGTATATAGCTAAAACAACGTTTTTACACAACAGCAGCTGCCCTTACATATTATACATGCTGACATTTCTTCCCTGTTCAGGTCATAATAAAAAAAAGTAGTGTTGAAAGGTCAGAGTTCTAGCTAGGTGGCAGAACAGAATCTTGCAAACTGTCTAGAAAGTCTGTCATACTACCAAAACTGCTGGTTCAATCATTTCTCAAGTCCTTGCCATTTCTCCATCCTGGCCCTCCTGGGAGGCCTTTGGAAACAAAAGTATGAAAGGGTAGATTCTCAATTAAGAAAGCAACAGAGAATAGTGTAGTATTGTTTTTCAAATTAAGGGATGTAGTACTTTACTTCATTCAACAGTATTCTGAAATGCTTTCTTTCAATAAAAAATAAATGTTATTAACCTGCAATATTGATTTTTGCAATCTGGGTGGAAATTAACACTTAAAATGAAATAGAAAAAGAGATGAATATAAATATTTTCAATATAAAGATGGGCTTGGTGGGTTTTCAATGAATTATGGACTTCAGGTTTTCTTTGAGGCTGTTTCTACTGTGCACGAGTTGTGAAGAAGCAATGAATTTCATCATTCAACAATTAATATTCCCAAGTATATAATCTATATAATATTGCTGTATAATTTTCCTGAAGTGTTGAGATTAACTGTACTGATTTGTCCTGTTCTGGTGCGTATCTATTTTAAGTATATGAAGCATTATGCTAAGATGCTTTGGGCTTGGTACAGTACTAAATTTATCTGGTAAAGTAATGCCGTGCTTAGGAGCTAATGAATTCAGGTCAGTAGGTGTCTGAAGCAATTACTGCCAGGCTGGTACCATCAAGTGCTAACTGTAGGTCTTTCTACCGTGAGGCACCTTATGTTGCTGGGGTTTTATTCCATGTCATTTCAAACAGTATCAATTGGGAACCTGTCCTTTACCACCAAGAACTCCAGAGCACCACCCACTCCTGTCTCCTTTTTGAAGTGCGAGCCTTCACTTGGGACACACTGCCTCATAATTGAATGGCTTACAAAATATACTCTCTTTTAACTTGTAAAAACTGTGGCATGAACTAAATCATCACGAGTTTACTTTATTATATAAATGCATCTAGGTCAGTTTTTAATTTCTAAGTTCATTTATACGTTGCTTACTAACAACACAGTAGCACACTGTCTTTAGACTCGGGGAAGTGGCGTATTCCCCCTCCTCCCTTTTTCCTTAGTTCATTTACAAGTCTATGTTTCTATGATGCTTGCATAGTTATCATGCATGCCTTAAAATTGAAACAGTTACATGTAATGGTTATTTTGAATTATTTTAAACTTTTGTCATTAATAATTATCTGATCTATGTTCCAGATTTTCAATGTGGTGGGTGGGTTCGATCTTTCAGAGTTCTCCAGGCCACAGTAAGGGCACACTTTCTTTATGTGGCTAAGTCACTTACTTTCCCCTTTTCCCAGCATTGGCTGACTGTTCAGTGTCACCCCTTCACTCCCATGGGAGTAAAGACATCTTGTTTGGACTGACCAAAACATAAAGTGCAGAGAAGTGAGGTCAAAGGTCAGTTGACAGTGCTCATAAAACAATCTCTAAAAGTTCCAAGACAGCTGAATGTATAATGAGGGGAAAATATGTCAGTCTGTTGTGAAGTTGAGCTTGTGAGCATGTGTCCTGACACTCACAGAGCCTGAGAGAGCAAAGGGAGGTTGGTAAGAGCTAGGCCTGGCTCTCTCTTTAGTGGCTTCAGCTCTTCACAGGGACCAGCAATACCTCATAGTTCTGCTTGGCCAATGAAGAGCAATAACAACCTCTAAGACTTGTTCTCCATCCCTCCTGTTAGGATGTATCTCTCTGGCTTTGACAGCTAGGAGCTAACTTGTTTATTGTGTATAACTGCCTATGTGCATTCTAGCTACCTAAACCACTTCAGCTTTCATTTATCTAAATCAGGGGACTATAGGCAAATGATGTAAACACACGTAGATCCACCAGGCTGCATCCCCACATGCTTGTACACTCTCATTGTGTTTGTGGACAGACTGACTTTATAGTTCAACTTTTTAACTTTGATGAAGTGAACAACTCTTATTTGTCCAAAGTTTATTTAATACTTTCTTACTTAATTTAGGACAAAAATATAATTTGAAATATGCAGATGCTAGTGTGTGTGTGTGTGTGTGTGTGTGTGTGTGTGTGTGTGTAAAAGGTAACATGACAGGGACAAAGCGGGGCTTAAGAAGTTGGGTGGGGGAGTGGGTGGGGGAGCATGTGGGGGACTTTTGGGATAGCATTGGAAATGTAAATGAAATAAATAACCAATTAAAAAAAGAACATTAATAAAAAAAAAGAAGTTGAGGGAGAGGATGGCAGGGTATACATGACATGACAGTGAAAGGATAGCCACTGGGAGGTGACAAACAGGTTAAGGGAAGGGAACAAGGAGAGAGCAACAAAGCAAAGTGTGTATAAGAACATAATGAAACATTATTTTTGCACTAATTCTTCAAAAGCAAAATAAATGGTAAAATAAAATATCATTGAACATTAAAAGACAAGCTTCCTTTGAAATAAGGTTTAACCACATCACTTTTGCAATGTAAATATTGGAATCCATCACCTTACCAGTAAAAACAATTGAAATTAAAGACCTTGTCTTTAATCCTATCGAAAGTCAGTTCTGTCTCCCCTTCAAAGAGAAAAAAAAAAATCTCCATTGTTTTTTATTAACTTGTGGTGATGATTTCCATGTGAATGATATTGTTTGTCTGTTCTTTCCCCACATTTGACCTTATTTCTTTAAGAAATGTGGAATATTGCTTGGGGCTTTTCAAATGCAGGAGGCTAGAGGAAGAGTAATCTCCACCTAAAGAGGTTTTAAGACTCACCTATCCACTGACCCATGAAGGGCAAACGCTAAAGTCTTAGAGCCAAATACGCATTCTAACCCTGCAGACGAGAAAGATGGGCCTGCTTCCTATTTAAATTATTATAAGATTTTTACCATTCTGAAAGGTGATAATCATGACCACTGACATCATCACCTGACTGTTAACACTGACAGAAATGACAAAACAGCTTGTATTTACCCATAAACCTCCTCTGTAGGATTTATTTTATATGTGCACTCTAGCCCTCTTTTCCACAATACCTCAATAGCCAACATATGCCTATTAGTATACTCGTGGCTTTCACTTTTTTCTTTCTCTCTTCTCTCATTATTTTTCTTTTCTTCATTCTTTCTTCTTCCTTCCTTCCTTCCTTTCTTCCTTTCTTTCTTTCTTTCTTTCTTTCTTTCTTTCTTTCTTTCTTTCTTTCTTTCTTTCTCTCTTTCTCTCTTTCTCTCTTTCTCTCTTTCTTTCTCTCTTTCTCTTTGTAAACTTTATAGCCTAGCATCCGATAGACTTTGCCCCGCCTTTTCTTTTATTCCTCAAAGAGAATCTTCTCACTATGTTCCTGAGGCTGCCCAGTAACTGCTTATATAACCCAGACTGACTTCAAACTTATGTTCTTTCTGTCTGCGACCTTTGAGTGCTAAGATTTCAATCATGTGTCACCATGCCTAGATAAGCCACTTTCCAAGACACATCGCGAATCTGTATCTCCAAAGTGTGCTTGGTTTGTTGGCTGTGGTAGTGCTGACAGGCTCAGCTATGAAGCTCATGGGTTTGAGGCAAGTGTGTCTACCAGTGAGTTCAAAGTCAGCTACGTGAAACAGTGAGATGTTGTTTCATTAAACAAAAACACAGAAGTAGCAATATGAGAAAAGTTAGGGGATTTCCTGGACTTTTCTTCCAGTAATGACAATGTATGTATGTGTGCTCTTTCTCTATCCATGCTTACCTTCAGCCAGTACTCTTGACCAACTGCAATATAGCATCCTGGAAACAAGTGTGTTCTGGTAAGACTGTATGATAAGCAACTCCACGTGGTTCACGCATTATTTGGGCCTAGGTTGGATGTTATGGAAATGAGACACTTTCCTGGTTTACAGACAGTAGAGATGAGCTATTTCTGAGGCTCGGTCCCTGAAGAGCCAATTTGCAGTAAAAGAAGCAAGTCTAGGAGGAAGATGCAGCAGGAATGCATACAGCCCTTCAACTTTTCAGAGCTTCCATGAGTTTACCAAGTCAGCGGCTGGATCTTTAGGAGCCTCGATTTCTACCTCACTTATTCCAGCTCATTTCCCCTGCATAACTTTACAAAAATATTCCATTTCCTTAAGTATTCCCTCTTCTTTCATATGCACTGAACTCTTTATTTTGATTTGAAAAGAAAGCACAAACTTTATTTTTCACATGCTGGACTGCCCCATGTGACATGCCCGTCTACTGCAGCTGTGAGCCTCTGGGCCTGGCCTCACCCTGGGTAAGATGGTTCAGTGCTGGTATTTTAAATTTCTTCCAAATGTTAGGAAAAATATCCTTTCTATTCCTGCTGTTTCACACACACACACACACACACACACACACACACACACACACACACACAATCTAGGATTTACATATTTTAAATTATATTTTTGTCCTGTGTGTGTGTGTGTGTGTGTGTGTGTGTGTGTGTGTGTGTTTTAAAGCAAAAACAAAACTCAACAAGGCTGGAATACTTTCTCCCTTGTCCTTTGCAAACCCTGAAGACAAAGTGGATCCTTTACTTTTAGAGACCTTACTCTAAATTTAAATGCGAGAGACAGAGAGAGAGAGAGAGAGAGAGAGAGAGAGAGAGAGAGAGAGAGAGAGAGAAGGAGAAAGAGATCGATCTCAGGATTTTTCTCTACATTTCCTTTTATATCATGTTTCTTTGTCTTATATCTGAGGTGATTCAAGTTTGAAATCAAGATATCGATGTGAGTTGTCTGATTCTTGGAATAACTTTTTTCCCTGTAAGAATAAAATTATAATTCAAAAGATTTAACTGTCTTATAAAAATCATGAGTAGTTAATTAGAGGGTTAAAAATATAAACATCTAATCCATAATGGCTTTAGATAGCAGTGTCTTTTCTCAGGGGAGCAGAAAGGTAGCAATCTCGTTAGCATTGCTAATGAGCACAAATCCTTTTAACACACAGCAATTCCATAGCCACACAGCCATGTCTAATTCATATTCCAGGTTGCCAGTCAAGTTTCATTTTTGTTCATTTGATCTATGAACTTTTTCAAGTAAAATACTGATTTGGGGAATATAATTGGTCTCTGGAGGAGATAATGTATTTTTAAAAGTAATATAAAAAAAAAAAAGAACTCAATTCTTAAGCTCCGATAATTTCATGAGGATATTGAAACAGCTTGTCAGAGTAACCCAGTTTAAATATTGTTGATGTTTTTGAATGTTTCCTTTTTGTCTATATATTAATTCTATTGAAAAGTGAATGGACCAAATCAGTCTTCATGATCAAGAATGGAATGAATAGATTATAATAATGTAACTTGCTGTTGTCAGGACCAGAGGGGTTTTTCCCATGTTCTAACTCAAGTAAACAGAAATGCTATTATTATAAAAAATACTTTTGGGTAGTGTGTGAATGTATGTGTGTTATATGTTTGAGTGTGTATACATATGGTCTGTATGCAGGTGGGTACTTGAGCAGAGGCCAAGAGTTGACTTTCTTTATTTTCTCCATGTTATTTTCTGAGACAGGATTTCTCAGTAAACCTAGAACATGTCTTTTTCTAGACTAATTGACAAAAGATCTCTGGATTCTGCAGTCTCCACCTCATATTCTCTAGGAGTGCAGACAAACTGCCACATACAAGGTTTACCTGGGCACCAGGGATCCTATCTCAGGTCCTCATGCTACAGAGCAGGCACTAGAGCCCCTAAGTCATCTCCTTAGCACCAAGAATACTTATAGTAAAGGATTTTTTCTAGCACAATTTTACCTGCATTTACTCAGATCAAAATACAATATGACCTTGTTTATTTTAGTTATAGATAACTACAGCTCCTGAGATTATGAGATAGCTGATTTATCTAGTTTTCCAAGGGCAAGTTCCTCTAGCATTTGACTCTGTGTTCACTGAATTATAGACTCTGAGGGGTTACTACATGGTCACCTGAATTCCATCTACCAGATCTGTCAGCTCTTCCTGAAGACTAATTGGTAAGGGGTGCACATCCCCTCAGCAAGGCACCTTTATGTCTTGACTCTAGTTAAATTCCTCTGCATTGTGCCGAAGTCAGCTACCCATGACTACCTGAGTTTTACTTCCTTCCCAGAAGTCATACAGATTAAACTGAGAATTTCCCTAACTTACAAATCCTTCCTCATGTTTGAAGAGCTCTTCTGTGGTGTCTACGTTTCCATTTCTGGACTTTGGCTGCTTTGTCTCATTACTAAACCCTGTACTGATGCCAGTGTGCATCCCTTTGTCTTTTAGGGCGGTTTCCACAATTTGCTCAGTTGCTTTCATTTCAAAATTGAAATCACCTCATTTTCAGATGCATCCATGTTATTTAGTTATCTGCACACACACCCCTACATCTACATGTGCCTCTAATCTATAGCTAAACTATTTATGCTAGCATTATAATGCAGCTATCAGATACAATGGATAATATCTATGATTTTAATATTTGTTCCATTGCTTATGCATAGAAAGAGAAACAGAAAGACTGAACAGCTCAGCAGAAGGACTGGAACTGTCTTATTATGAGCAAAATCAGAACTCTTTAACTTCACTATCCACATAAATGTAAATACTAAGATAATTTACAAATATCTTCTTTCTTGAGAAAATACTGGTACTAGAGCAAAAATACTAGCACAGTAATATGAATGTCTTCTCCATGCTCCTTTGGTTAATAACTCTTAGCAAAACTTATTAATATTTTTGGGTTCTCACACACTTGAGGTTAATATGTCAAGACGAATAGAACAAGAGCATGGAAATTAATACTCTCTAATCAATTATATGGCAATGATTGTTTAAGAGTAAACTGCCTTGAGGAAAAGTGTGAATGTCTATATGCATACAAGCATTAGTATCAATCAACACAATATGTTTAACACTTAGTTCCTAAACAAAATGAATATACACAATATATTTAGACACATTACATATACTTATAATGGACTTTTTATTTCATATGAAAGCCAGTGTAAGTCTTTGTAATTATACTATTAATAGTAGTCTTACAAAAATGAGACTGCAGATATACTTACTGTCTGACTTAACAAAAAGTTATTCATTCCATTGACAACCAATCTAGCTGAATGCTGGAGCATATTTCCATGTATTTGTTAAAGTAAAAAGAAAGGGAAATAAGAAGGATGTATATTAAATCTTCAATTACCAACAACACCCATAAACTCCTCACAGAACCATATTTTTGAGAACTAAAAATGAATCTTTCCTTTTATTTATTCCATTAACGATACAAAACTTTTAGATAGTGCACTTTTAGATAATATAATTTATATTATCAACACTTTATCATCATTTTCTCATTTTTAGACAATCAAGAAAATAGTAGAGCAAGCACTGGTCAAATTTCCAGCATGTAAATACTTTCTTATTGCCCAATTACAAGATAACCATGGTACCATTAAACACAGAGCTAAGAATGGACTCAGCATCACAAGACATACCTGTCAGGCTTGGGTCTGAACTTTCTGCCAAAGACCATTTACTAAAAGGTTGGTAGACAGCTGATGGTGCAAGGGAACCCTTAGGAGATAGGTTGCAGAGAGATGAAGAAGGTCACTGTGAGAGCAAGCCCTGAGGAACACACGGAGTCTTACTTCACCACATCCCTATTTCTCAACAATGAGGGTGCAATGAGGTGAGTAGCCTACTCTGCCACATTTGGTTTTAGTATACTTTATATAATTATAGGACTAAATGATTGAATTCCTAATAGGGTCATTGTTAAATGGCTGCATCACAATGGGCTTGAGTCAGCTCCAGCTTTGTTAGTGGTAGAGAGAGATGGAACTGGTTTCTAAGCCATCCCTTGACTCACTAAGTCAGACTAGAAATATCACTCAAAATAACTTCATTAACAATGATATTTGTGTATCATATGTTTTATACTCTATAATAATGTAGCAATTTTATCTCTAACCAGTCCTTCAAGCCACTAGAAGACAATATAATGAACCATAGTAAAAACAATATTTTTGCCAATCCCATAAATACATTATAATTTCATACATTGGTAATATCACTTAATAAGCTAAAGCCTTGCCATGCAAGTGGAAGGAACATCTTTCAGAATAAGAGATGCTGTAAGTGCCACACAGGTGGAAGCAATGCCTTGTGCTCTACAGTATCACGCTGTGCTAATAAGTACCCGGAAGGATCTCATCCTTTCCAAACTCAATCTCAGGTTAAACAGCAACAGCTTGGAGCCATACCAACAAACGCAAATGGGACAATTTCATGTCTGCCAGTGAGTAGTGTTTAGATAGTGAACATTTTATAATTAACAGCCAAGTCAGGACTGATGGAGAGATAAAAGATGTCCAGTAAATAATCCTGCTTACAATTATTTCTCATTTTCTTGTTTTGAATGAGAAACCCTTACACTAACGCTCCAAATGAAGACATATTTTTGTGGCAAATTACTATCTAAAATTATTAAAGATCTGTTATTGCAGTCTAAGTAGACAAATCTCTCTGATTTATTTTGTGGGGTTTTTCTAGAAAGGAAATATTGAAACAAAAGACTAAGTCAATGCTAAAAATCCATTCTATACGGTTAATATAGTAAAAACAAAAAGTGTCACTGAATAGACATCCATTTTAACCTGTAAATTATCTAACTTCCCTGGATGTCGGGGCCACTTCTAGAAGTGCCTATGTGGGAGGTAGATGGTGAAGCATCTTGGGACAGAGCCCAAGGAACCCTGTGTTCTTCTGTATCATGAGCAGAGGACCAGCATGGCATCATAGCCAACCTACATGGAAACTGCTTGTGTGTTTGACTGATACTGGGTAGGAACCATTGTAGAGAATGCTCCAGGTGAGATGTGAGGAGGAAAGGAACACGCTTGGCCTCTGACAACTTATCCTGCAGTTGCCAAGCTGAATTTCAACCAGCAACCATGGCAGAAGCTGGGACTAAAGGAAGGAAGAAAGACAAAAGATAAAGAAATCACCCCAGCTTCCTTAGACCCTCTCCTGCATTCCATAAGAGCAGACATGTACACTGTGTGCCAAGATTATTGCGGGTGCTTTAGCTCTTCAATTATCATCAGAGAGGTGATATGAAGTGGGAGCTATAGTTATCCTCATGGACCAGATGATGATCATAGACATTAAATAACAGTTAAGTGGCAAAGCGGAGATTGAGATTGATACTAGAATTAGTCGTCTGCTCCGTTGGCTAAGGCCATCCATCCCTGCAGGCTGCATTCTGCCCTTTACCGCTCAGCCTTGCTCTGTGTTGCAGGAAGTTCGTCTATACAAACTGTTTCAAAGCCAATTGTTGCTGTCCAGTTCCCATTTGGTTTTGTTATTGGTGGAAGGTAAGAGAGTTCAGTTCAGAAACTTTATTTCTTTGTTCTTTTTTTTTTTTGTGTGGAGTCTTTTTAGGATGACAGCATTTCTCCACTTGGTCCTTTCTCTATGACCCATAAAACATGAGAGCCAAAGGAAAACAAGGATGCTGTGCTTTTAAGTGCAGGGTTCTTCTGTGTTTCCTGGCATCCTACTCAAGCTTTGTAGGTAGTGCTCTTGTAAAACTTTCCCCAGTTTACCCAATCTGAACATCCCATCCCCTTTCTATCTGGATTCAAGCAACTACCAGGCTGGATGAGGCTCAGAGTTAGAACACATGGTGCTGCATATGCAGTTGTCTGGGATCAGTGCCCAGCATCAATATGGTGATACCCCGCCATGAGTTAGCCAGTAGCAGGTTCTAGGTATCTATCCAGCTAGATATTTACCCACAGGAATATTTCCCCATCATACTTTTGACAATGTTTTTATTGCCTACTATCTAGTAGTCAATCTGTATTTATAAAATATTGGAAAAATAGTAGTAGTGTCTTTTTAGATTAAGGATTTATGTAAACATTATTTAAACAATGAGAAAGATTCCCCAGTGAGAGAATTTTTTAAATTGTTAAATACTGCATAAAATTTACTCATTCTAATTAGTAATCAAAAACAAAAAGAAAGAGTTACTATTTCTCACCCATCGCATTTTCTAAACCCAAACATTTAAGATAAAACTTAAAGATTTGGTGGGCTATAGAGATGGTTCAGCAGTTTACAGTACTTACTGGTCTTTCAGATAACTTGGCTTTTATTCACATGGGTCCCCAGTTCCAGGAGATCCAGGGATGTGATTCCTTCTTTTGGCTTTAAGTACCAGGAATGCACATGTTGCACTTACATACATGGAGACAAGTCATTCATACATACACATACAATAAAATAAAGTCCAAAACTAAAATCTTTTAAAAATAAAATTTGTTGAAGGAATTAGGAGAACACTTGCAAACACTATTCATGAATATACACATTTGCATGTCCTCTGGAGGACACAGAAATGCACAAAGTTATGACCTCACAAATTCACTTCCGCCATGTTATCCTAAGGAAATGTCTGAGTATGTAAGACATGTTTTTGCTATACAAGTGGTTTATTTAAAATGAAAGCAATTTGTCTGAAGAAAGGATTAATTGAATAAATAATGATTTCCTATATGAAAACTATGTAAAACATATAATATATAACTCAAGGCATAGATGAAAGATCAAGAGGATTAGACTCCTTACATAATTTCTGTAAAACTATCTAACATGAGAAAGCATGTTACAAGATGATACCATAGCATATTGCTGTAGTCTGGTTGCTGTGGTCAGGGCAGGAACTTGAAGCAGAAACCATGGAAGAATGCAGCTTGCTAGTGCTCATGCTTACCTAGCTTTCTTCTACAGTCCAAAGTGATTTTCCTAGAGGATGGTACTGCCCACAATGGTCTTGGCTTTTTACAGCAATTATCAACCAAGAGTCCCCAACAGACACACCTAGAAACCAGCCTGACGAAGTGCTCAACTGAGACTCCTGTTTCAGATGATCTAGGTTATGTCAAATTGACAGTTTGTGTGTGTGTGTGTGTGTGTGTGTATACATATATATATATATATATATATATATATATATATATATATATACATATATACATATATATATGAGAGAGAGAGAGAGGGGATACCATGAGATTATATGGATGGTGGGAACAATATTGTAGAAATATGTAGTTTATTCTGAGATGAATAAGAAGCACATATAATGTTTTAATTGGTGGGGAAAAGAATGATCATGATTCTGTAAACTGTGTTAGCTGAGGTTTAACAACCAAACCTGGTAAGTCCCCGCTTCATGAAGTTTCACAGAGTAACAATATGTTGAGATTGTTACACGCTCAGAAGTACTGACACCACCACGGAAGGCTGCAAACAGTGAAGCTTAGCTCATGGACACTTTTGCACAGCTACTTTAGCATGGAGCTCTTCTCCGTGGATTTAAGGGAAAAGATTTTGTAAAGAATTCTGCAGAGTAGAATTTCATATTGCATAGTTTTGCACATTCCATTTAAGGCATCAGAAGTCCTTATGGACCAGTTTATGTTCAGGTCACATGGTGCTGATATGTGGATATCTGGCATGAGGCACGATGGCTACCATCAGGCATCTGGGGATGTTAAGAGTCAGAAAAAGATGGAAAGATGGCTGATGTCTGGGGAGGCCAAAAGTAAACAGTGATATAATCTGATACATACACTACACATACACATACCTACACACACACACACACACACACACATTCTGCCTTCATCTTTGCCAGCGTCTCTTTCTGTGTGTTTGTGTGTATGTGTTTATTCCTGTCTTTGTTTGGAGAGTGTGAGCTGCCTTGAGTCTCGGTGCCTGCCAGGAGCCACCTGCCTAACAGCCTCTCTGCAAGTGAATAAACTACGTCTTATCTGCCTTAATTCCTCCAACTCTCTATCTAGCCTCCCAGCTTGGCCTGGCCCTCCTCCTTTCCTGGCTTTGGAGTTTACCTCGTGGCCATGAACATGGAGAATGCTTACAACACGGACCTCAACATGGTTATCTGGTGTGCTACTTCCGGTTCCTCTCCTGGACATTCCCTGGATGTGGAAAGGCACCCAGAGGGGAGCTCCGAGCCTTGGGGAAAGTGAAACAATAAGTCATGCTGTAAATCAGATTTTCCATGGGAGTGAAGTAATTCAGGACTCAGGACATGTTTTCTACAGTTAGTAAAACCTGTTAGCAACTGATGCCATAACGCGTACAACTGAGTAGTTAGAGTTTGCCGACTCCGTACCTAAGCACTGCTCATTCTAAACTGTCATGCAAACCTTTGCTCCCGATTTTCCTCCACAGAGCTGGGAAACACTTCTACTCCTCTGGCTGACATCTAAGAATCTCCTTCTTTCCCATGATGGCCATTCTTCCTAGATATTATGATACATTAAGAAAGGCAAAATCGATCTTTATAAAGATTCTAGATGCTTGAAGTGTGAATCTCCTGAATATAAGTAGTGGAAAATCTAAAGCAGAACAATCTTCAGATGTAGAATCTAATTTCAAACACTTTAAGATAATTATGGCAGAGATAATTTTCTTATAAACAACGATGACACAAAATACCATTGAGCACATCAGCTCTCTTTTCCTGGCCCATTCTTCTTTAGACTGTCCAGCGGTGGATATAAAGGCTCAGAAATGGTTTATTATAACTTAAATTTCTGTCAGTTATTACTGAAGAGAAATGTATTGAACTTAATATGTTAGGTTTGGGAAATCTATTTTCATTTGCTATAACCAATGGTCTGTCATAAGTGTGGCCATAGTGGGCTCCCAGAATCTATCTTCTATCTGCCCCTGACTAACACCACGCAGCTTCTATTTTTTTGTATGTTTATATAGTAGAAGCCCAGTTTCCAAAATCTAAAGTACGCTCTTTAATCATTCCAAAGAAAATAACAGTGATAAAAAGAAAGGTAACCTTCAGTAGAACTAATCACAACTATTAAAATATATATACAAAGTTGTCCTCAGTGAATACTATAGAAATCGTCAGCATTAACCTTATCTCAGCAAACCCATTACAATATTTGTTAACTGATTGTAGGGCATTGCCTCTCAGGTGCATTTACTTGGTTTAGTTTCTCTAAAAGAAAAGGAACAGATGTGTTCTCTCTCTCTCTCTCTCTCTCCTTTCCCTCCCCTTCCTCTGTCTCTCCCCACAATGACTGGATTCTAATGAAGATAAAATAATAATGGATGTGATGCTGTTGGCATCCAGATCAGGCTAGAAAACTTGAGCTTAGGAAAGCCAGATTCTACCTGGGGTTTCCTCTCCAGTTCCTGCTTTCACCACCCACTCCTGATCAGTGCTTTCCCTGGGAGCCCAGCCATAACACTATAAAGAAGGCCAGCTGATGAGGAGAAATCCAAGAGATGCTCTGGCTGATTAGTTCCAGCTAAAATTCAAGCCAGGCTCCAGCCACGGCCATCAGAAATGGAGAAAATCCGCTTTCAGATTATTCTAGCCCCACCTGGCCACTGGGTTCCACCAGATGACACTAATTGAGAATGAAGTTCATTGTCTCTTCTAAACCTACCCAAGATAAAGACTTGTGAGCATAATAAATATCCCTGTGTGAGCTGCTAATTTGGAGGTTCAGTGCAGCAGTATATGATGTTAACTTCTGATATTCAATTTATAGCTCTTGCGGCACTTCCTTCTAGAGTGACAAGAGCAGTGCTATAGTTCTCAGACAAGACCACTCAAGAACTACCCTCTCAGGAGGGAGCTGGCAACTTGGAGTAGTCTGGGGACACACTACTCTTTGTTTATTGGGAGAACGGCATCTCATATGATCATCCTATCAAGGATGTACTTAATGAGAGAGAAGTGATTTTCCAGAGTAAAATCCATGTATGTTCTCATCAGTGGTCTTTAACAGAGCTGATCCTGCGGATGATTCTATGCCTCTGCTCCCATTATTCATTCCTATACCATCTGCTTCCTGCTTTCAGGACATTTCTTAAAATGACAAACTATTAAATTTCTAGACAAGCATTACTTTGTTACCTGTATTGCTTATCATATGTGAAACCCATGACAACAAGGACAAATTCTGTCTTAGGTATCATTTTATTATGCAAACCTAGTACAAAGCTTATCAGAAATGTACTAAATATGTATTGATGTGTGGACACTCATTTATTTATTTTAGCTTTGTCATTCTCTTTGACCTCCTCTCTCCTCCTGTGTCCCCAGGTAGGATAGTAGACTCCTGTAAGTAGAGTCTATTTTCCCTTAATATTCAGTAAGTATTTACCAAGTGTGGATGATGCCCAGAAACATCCAATTCAGAAGTGGTTCAATTCAAAAAACATTTATCTGGTACTTAATATATTCAAGATCTATTATCTATTCTCTAGGGACTTGCTACCTAGCAAAAGAGGCAGACAAATGCACAAGTCATTATAATACCAGACAAACCCTGATAGTGACTGCAAAAGAAGTGGGGAAAATGAGTGAAGAGCCAGAGCACAAGGGAAGGCAGGGTGCACTGCAGGGTAGGGAACCAAGAAGCTTGATCAAAAGATGCTGATCATCAGAAATGGAAGAGAGAAGGTGGGGAACATTCAGTAAGTGTTGCTATGAGGGGAAATCCTTGCAATAAGGTTAAAATTGCCAGAAATGGAAGATATGAAGTGTTTCTGTACTCCTGACCAATTTTACTTTACTTATGTGATGTTAGCTAAGAAGGTCTTGCTATAGATCTTATAGATTTTCCTCAAAATGATGATGCCTGATAGCAAAGTATGCATACGTGAAAGATCAGAAGTGAGGCGCTACAGTGTCCTTTAAAAAGAGGTATAAAATGTTTGTTTCATGAACAAAAAAATACTAAAGAAAGTCCTGCCATGGTCAAACATGTTATACTTTAAGTTTAGAAAAGCTACAGTTGAAGGCTTTGTTTTCTAAATGTTTCAGATTTCTGTGTATGAGTGTTTCTCCTGAGTGTATGTACGTCTACCACATGTGTGCCTGGTGCCCATGGAAGGCAGGAGAGGGTATCAGATTCCCTAGAACTGGAGTTACAAATGGTTATAAACAATCATGTCAGTGCTCAGAACCAAACTCAGGTCCTCTCTTAAGAATTCCAGTATTATTAACTACGGAGATAATTCTCCAGCCTCTTAATAGTTTCTTTTTAATTGATAAATAACAGTTGTATATATTTACAAGGTGTGTGTGATGTTTGACATGCTTGCACATTACACAAAAATTAATACGGCCCAGTAATATACCTACCACTTTACTAGCATCAGAAAGGGGAGTTCAGCCTTGATTATTGTTAGACACAAGTGTGGGAATATACCAGGAGAAAGTGGGCAGTGGGCAGCTATAACCAGCATCCAAAGAACACAGAAGGCAGCCTCTCTTTATCTGAACACAACCTTCCTTGATTCCTTGATGCTGGGAAATAAGGTGGTTTCTTCCAAAGCCTACTGGAAAGACAACATAAGGACTGATAAGAGGAGATAGCAAACTTTGTATGTGTGTCTATATGTCAGGTAGGGCTCTTAGTATACATTGGAAAATGGATTTGAACTTGTTTCAACAAAAAAAGTTTCCCATGACATCTGGGACATCAGAAAATAGTTGGGTCCTTACAGATCTTCATTTCAATAATCTCAGGAAAAGAATAAAGATCAATAATGTACATGGAGCTCTGGACAAGTGTGGAGGGGGATGGATGGTGAGCCAGGGTATGGGCTTGGCGGGGTGCGTGTGGTTAGCCAGGGTTGATCATGGTATGGTATGAATAGTGAGTCTGGGCATGGTTAGTAAGGAGAGAAGCCCTTGGAAAAAAGGTGAAGGACGGATGATTTAATAACATGACTGTCCTATATACAATAAATACTCAACACAGAATGTCTCTGCCATTAGGCTTTGTGGGAGCAGAAAGGACAGAACATTGTTGTTTGAAGCAGTCTGTAGAAACAGTGAGAGGTGGCCACTAAAGCAAATGCTTTATGTTTATGTGTGGAAAACATTAAACATCTAGTGTTCTGACAACTTTCAAGCATATACTACATTATTTACTAGAGCTACCACACTATGCAAAAGATCACAAGAGCATCTCCCTCCCAACTGCAACTCTCTACTCTTTAATCCACACTTCTGCAGTCAGTCCCACACAACATTCTCAGTCCATCCATGCTTCCTGAGGAACGTCAAAGACCGCTAAGAAAATGTCAGACCTTAAAGGAAAAGTTTTATGGACCTCCATAAAATGTAAAAGCAGATAAATTCATCTGTGTGTTTGTTTAAAGTCTCTAGAAGAAACAATTCTCAGGGCTGGTGTTTAAGTTGAACTAGTTAACAATGCGATGTCAACTGGCAGGAAGGCTCACTGGGTAGAAGCATGTGCTTCTTCTGAAGTCAGATGACCTGAGTTCTATCACTGGATCCCATGGTTGATAGAACCAACTCCCAAAAGTTTACCTCTGTTCTCAACAAGGATGCTTGCAGGGAAACCCTGACCCTTCACATTAACTCATACATAAGAAAAATAAAGAATAAAAGTTTAAAACTGAAGTTTAATTCAAGATTATGCTTGACTAGTGAATTCCAGGCTAGTCTGGGCTATGTGAAATTCTGTCTAAACAGAGAGAGTAATAGAGAGAAAGAGGATGTCTATTCTACTTAATATTAACATGATTGTGGACATTAATTCAATTTGAAAGCATGCAATATTGATCTCATACACACACATTTTAGACCAGTTGACATGTATGTAAATAAAATAATTTAAAAGTGTCAACAATTTCTAAGAGATGTGTATGTGACATGAATATGTAATTAAACCCAAGTTGCCATGGAAACCATACCAACAGCAGACCCTTCTTACCCTGGCCATTTTGTATACATAAAAGGAACTAAGTTTTCAAACTCTCAAATGAAATCTCCATCCTCAAAAAGGTTGTAACACTTTTTCCCTCAAATATGGCTTCCTACAAGCATGTTCAAGTCTTGCAATGATAGTTTTTATTTAAGGTGCTATCTTACTGTAGGTTTGTTTTGAAAATAAAATGTCAAGAATTTTTTTCTTAGGATTAGGAAAATACTAAACACTGGCTCTATACACTTCCTAATGAAGGTACCATGGATGTCAAGTTGCAGCTGTGGTCCACACACCTAACTTGTAGCTAAACCTTTGGTAGGACAGAAGGGTTCCTCGGGGACAGAGAAGGTCATCAAACTAATCAAACCATATTAGCTTCTGGGGTAGAAAAGACATTCTCCATTTAGGCTGAGATTTGGCTTTTTAGGGGAGAAACTAAATAGAGAAAGCAGATCCTTAATTTCCTCGAATTGTTAACATCTGCTTCAAACTCTTTGTTGGGCTGTCAACAAAGGGGTAACTGTCTCTCCTCAGGTTGTGAAAGCCCATTAGTTTTCTAAGTGGGCAAAGGGATTCCCAGTACGTAAATATCCCTCTGTGTAAGCATATACCTTCCTTATATCTCCATTGCTGGTGTTTAGTAATTTCCTAATCTCCCTCACATACCAGCCTGATATTTAACTTTCCCATTTGAGAAAACGAAGTGGGGGCACTAAGAACTCAAACTCCTTTGCCTATGAAAGATCTGAGAACATTTCACTAAGGGCAAATGCTATATCCTTAATTTTGGTAAAAATGTGTTCAAGACAGAAAAACCTGTGCCTGGCCTAAAAGCTGGCAAGTTCTCTTGGAGATAAAGCTAGAACTACATAGATGAATCCATCCAAATAAAGATAGCTACTGGGCAATGGGACCAATCACCAGCTAGAGAAGTGGTATTGCCTTCCAAAGGCATCGCATGTTATACCACTTCTCAACACCAATGTTATTTTAAAGATTTCAGTTATATGAAAAAAATACAGTCTCCCACATTTTAAATTTAGAACAGGATAATATATTTAACTGTCCCTTTCCCACCCTTCCACCCTCACCCATATGCTCTACAAGGCACAGGCAGAGAATCAGTCTTCTCTAGAACCTTCTAGCATCTGTTTATAGATTTCCTCCTAAATTAGCTTTGAAGAAGGCAACTGTTAATATGTCTAAAGGAGGGAGAGGCACTGTCATCGTGAGAAAAAGATCCCCAGAAAACCCTTTTGGCCAAGAGATCTCTGAGAACTGATGCTCCTTCCTGAAGAGGCACAGACCATTCCAACTATATCAGAACTTTCATTGCCAGTTTTATCCCACTTAGTGCTAAAAAAAAAAAATCAACTGCTTCCTGAAAATGGCAAATTCATTTTCATCTTAATAATTTGCATGTCCCATACTCTACAGGGACCTATGAATGTCAATCATTTTAAACCCAGCACTGCCCTATGCAGTATCATCAAACCTTCCAGTCAGAGGTGAGAATATAGAAGCTTAAGTCATAAATTTTGCCGAGACAGCTACTAAGTGGCAAGCCAAGGTCAACCCCAAACTTGAGGCTGAGCCAGGATCAACCCCAAACTCAAGGCAAGACTCAGGAGCCTTGGGCATGTGTAGCCTCCCATAAGCTTGAAGCAGGCTAAACCAGAACTTGACCTTGCTGCCACTAAGGAGATTATCTAGGGTGGGGAGCCTTCCTCCCTAGACCACTCTATTGTTCTGCCACAGCTGCTGTTCCTCTTGAAGATACTGCTACCTCCTGAGATGCCCCGGAGCTATTCTGGAGACTACGCCCTATCCTGCACATCAACACCTGCAGCTGGTTCCAGGCTCCAAGGATGAATTGGCAGGAATGGACTTTCCCCCCTTTTATAAAGCGTGTCGGCCTTTAAAAATTTAAACCTTGATCAGACTAGTTGTCTTGGTTCCATCTTTCTCTCGTTGCCTAGTTTCCCTCTCTTTCAGTTCCAAGATGTCTTCCAGGCTCGAACCGGGACATGAGAGCTGCAGGCTGGCCCCAACAGTCATGTGTTAAGTAGTATGTGACATGAATTTTGGAAAGAGAACAGATGTATGAAAATCAGTTCACAAAATAAAGTTTTAGATTATTCTCCCTTTGGACACAACAAAAAACTGTAAAAAGGCAGAGTTTTGTTTTTATGCCTCAGACACAATGGCAAAAACACTACCATTGAAATTTGCTGTGAGTCACATAATAATTCTTTTTTCCTTTGACAATATTTTTTGAAATA